>NC_053442.1:11633873-11667705 GCF_007990345.1 Gossypium hirsutum | reverse complement strand
ATGTGGTTCCCAAGCCGAAGCCTATTTCTAAACTTAATGTTGCTCGACTTTTTCAGCCCTTAACTACAGTGCCGTCTCATCAATTGCACTTCAACATTGAAATCTACTAGATCATAGGGTAATATTTTATGTAATAATTTGTTAAATCTTAATATAAAAATCAAATGAATTTTTACTTGGGTAAAGTGGTATCTTTAAAAATCATTTTGGCACATGTTTAAATTTCAATATAATTCAGATTTTATTGATTTTATATAAAAGGAGATAAAAATATTTTCATAATACTTTCTACATATATATAAGTGTATTTTAGTAAATTTTCAAGTGAATGATGCATGCTTGACTTGAGATACTAACTCAATCAAAAATTTAAATATAAGTATATAAATAGGTGAAAGTATCTATCGAGTCCCTCTATTATAAAGATTGGATCAATAGTCCATTTATTATTGAATAGATTAGTTGAATCTACGTACTACTAAAAAGAACCAAATAACGAGTTAATATTTATTGTTTTTTTCATTAGCTCAACTTCAAACAAAAGATCCAGTTGTAAAATCAAAAAAGTTTCAAAATATTAACTTTATTAAATAATAAATGACCTTCTTTAAACAATAAACTTTATTTGAATCTTTTTCAACAATTAAATTGATGTAAGTAATAATAGATGAACTAATTTGATTCGATTCCTATAACAGTGAAAAGTGTTGAAAGGTGGAAAAGAAAATAAACCTAATAGAAAACTGTAATGAAAATATGGTGTCAGCTGAAAAGTTGTAATACGTTGTGAAGAGGGAAAATGTGTTGATATCACAGTATTTATTATTTCCCAAAAAACCAGAATCAGAATCAGAATCATACAATAAAAGAAAAAAAGCATAACATAAATACAATTTGTAAGGAGATGAGAGAATGGTGGTTGAAATGCAAGTGTCAAATGAATATGCCTCTCTAACAGACCATTTATTATACTAATCTATTTTCCTTTCATTCAGTTCCTCCATTTTTACGCTTAGGTCTGTATGAGTGTTAATTTGCAAAGATTGAGGTTGATGAAGTCATTGCAACTTATGACCAACACATTAGTCCAAAATAAAGTCATAAAATGAAAGTTTCTCTCCAGAAATCAGGGGGTGTAAACAAATGATCCTTCCCCCGTCCCATGTGTACTTCTTGGCTTTTAGCCATTTCATGTATACTTTCAATGGTTTCATTACAACTATTACAAGAAAAATAGAAATATATTTGAGAATTGAATGACCCAACAGGAACATTATGAGCTTTAATTACTCCAACACATGTCAATCTCACCAAATATAATTACAAGAAAAGAAAAGAAGAATCCCCATTTATATTTGACTTTTCTTCTGAGAAGGGAAAAACTAGAAATTTTGACCAATCATGCTAAATCTCTAAGCACAATGGAGTAAACCATTGCCAAGATTTATTTTTTTTTCTTTTCTTTGCCCGTTCCATCTAGGGAAAAAATGGTAAAGGGCAATTTCGTCAAAAAATTTTGAGTATTTTTTTTTAACCAAAAGGGCGATCTATTGATTTTTTGTTTTAGTGATCCCTAGTAAAGGGCCAAACCCCGGTGATCATCTCACTTTCTGAATTTGCATTGAAATCTCTTCCCCAAAATACCCACAGTTTTCTTCGTAATACCAAGGCATGCCCTGGATTAAAAAACACCCATCGACCGCGTCCACGTACCACGAACTCGTTCCCTAACTCGGCCGATTCGAAGCTCGTCCCTAGACTTGGCAGCTCCACTATCTGGCTCGCTCCTCCGGTGTCGACACTCATCCACATTCGACAATGACGACGTGGAAGCTGAGGACGACAACGATGAAGATGACGTGCGTTGCTGTTGTTACTACTAATGCTGTTACTTAAGAAGTCCATTGAGGCAGCTTTGGCAGCGGCGGCTTGGACGTCGCGGGGGGAGTGGAGGGCTGGTCGGGGGCAACCGATCGGCGAGTTCGGAAGTGAAATGCAGCGTTGCTTAGCTTAGGCTGCAGTCAGGGCACGTGCGGCCATTTCGGAGTGGAAAAAGTGCTAACAGATCCGGTTCTTCTTAGGGGCTCTCGGATTTCGGATACCCATTTGCCCCATGCCCGCATTGCACCCACGGTAACCGGATGCTTGCTACTATCCCTCTGACGCTTTTGCCTCTTGGAGTCGGGGGTGGGGTCAGTTCCCGATTCCCTTTTACGCCATAAGAGCATGGTGAAGGTGAAGACAGAGTAAGGAGTTGTTGCTAAGAGTGCTTGACTCGGTTTCTGAGTTTGGTGAGTCACCCATTGCCTGGTTCTGATCCAGGGTTTCCCTCCACACACTTGAGTACAAAAAAAAAACCTATTCAGTATGATATATATGAATGCAAAGTGCTGACACCTACCAAGTAAACAGTGTGAATGAGCAGTTAATGAATAGAGAGGATTGAGTTGCTTATGGTTGCAGTTGGTTTGGAGGAAGGAAGGAAGGAAGGAAGAATGAGAGGAAAGGTTTGATTTGAGAGAAAGGGGAGGAGGAATACTGGGGGTTTATGGAGGGGAAAGATACAGAGCAAATCAAAGGCCGCAAGGAAAACGTGGTTTATTCAAGTTATCCCCACAGGCCACACTGATACACGCACGCACACACGACTCTGCCCTTTTCCAATGCACCAAATCGTTTCCATTTCTTTATTTCTTTATTATTTTTCAAATATTTTTTTTAACTTGCAAATACTATTATAATTTCTTTTATATAACCACTCCCAATAATTCTCAAATACTTACCATGTCTTTAAACATACTAAACTCATGTATTTTTAATTAACGATATTAATCATATTAAAATTTAATTGGAAGTAAATACTACAATAATTAAAGTAATATATATCCAAATCAAATTTTACAAATATAATAAATAAATTGGAGTATATTTGGTCCATGCATGATGAGATTTAAGTTAAAAAGAAATATGAAATAACCCGCATATGATTTAGTCATGACAAAAGTCATGGAATATCGAATTCCTAAATTGCCGCTTTGTCAACCATACAAAGACATTATTGAGGTAAAAGTAATATGGAGGCCCTTATATTAAGAGTCATGTTGCATTTTGAACTAATGTATAAGAATTAATTTGTCCATTTTTAAAAATGTAAAATATAATCTAATTTCAAGTACAGACCTTCATGGTGTTTTATCTAAGCTATTTTTCAAATATTATCTAATTTTTACTATAATTTATAATTTTAGTACATTTACATAATTTTTATAGTATATTGATGTTGTAAGTGCGGCATCATAATCATATTAACATATATTACTAAAATTAATATTACAGTGTCAAATTCATTATTATATTAAGAGAGAGTGAGGGGAACTACCCTAGGAGTTGAGGGTGTCAATTTTTTATCATAACCAAGGATGAGACGAAGGTTGTTTTTCACGATTAAAACTGGCGGAGCCGCCAACCTGAGAGCGGCGGTGAGGTTGCTAATTACCTGACTAAATTGGTGTATTTGCATTAAGTTCTAGTTTTAGATTTTTTTTTCTACTAATTTTACCTAATAATTCATATCCAATGGTAGGTTGAGGAGAATTTACCATTCATGCCCTCACCAACCCTATATGCAAGACCACACGTCACACCTAGCATTTGACATTTTTTGGGGGGGGGGGGGTTCCAATTGCATTCTCATCCTTTTCTTTTTCTATATCTATGTTGGAAGTTTTTGGTTCATTTAATTTAATGTGAGTTGCTAGTGTGTTGTTGTACAATAATGTAAAGAAATGGAGATTTATAACCTTCAACAAGCTCCATACATGTTAGTATTATATTTAAGGTCTAAGCTTTGCTTTGCTTCTTTCATTAGGGTTTTGGGTTTCTATATTCATGATGATGAGTATTTTAATTTTGGTTTCTTTTTCATGGATTTGAAACCCTAATTGAGAAAATCTATAAATACTGTTCTATGGAGATAAAGCAATCAGATCAAAGAAATAAAATACATCAAATGAGCAATTTGAGATCCCATTCCTTTCTTCCTTTCAAAGAGAAATATAATGAATAGGTTGAAATTTCAATTGTTAGTAGGATTTTCTTTGATAAAATTTGGCATTTTATTAATTTATAATATTAAATATGTCCCATAACTAAAACTGAAATCTTTATTTTATTTGATTCGCTATGAGCTCAGGCTTTGCTATATGTGATTTAATCACAATTAATGATCTACTTGCAAATCATGGTTTAATTGGAGAAAAACAAGTTACTGGCAAGTTTCTTTTTCTAGTTTAGTGGTTACATAATTATGGAAGAAGCCAAATTTTTGAGTAAGCTTCTTCACATGATCTCATGTTTTTACTTGATAAATTACAAGTAGGGAATCTAATAAGATAGTAACATTTTAAGGAAGTACATCATGTTGTTATATTAATAAATTTTATAATAAACACTTTTTATTTCTATTTCTATTATAATAATAACCCCTTTTTTTTATTTAAGTGTTCAACATGTTTGATTTAAAATTATGTAGTTTCTTTAACAAACAAACTGAATCACACACAGATTAACAAACAAAAACAACCCCTACTTTACAATCTCAAATTATATTGTATTCATGTAACAAACAACAACATTAAAAATGTTAATATACATTGTTTTCATTAAAAACACTTATTCGAATTTATCATGATAAAATAAAATTTTTAGAATGATGTTCTTCAAAAAATTAACGCTAGCATTTTGATTGAGATAATTAACAATATTAATTATTTAGACTAACTAACGGTATTATAAAAGTAAAGGGACCAAATTATGTCAAAATTAACATCTAATATAGATTAAATCTCAAGTATATGGGCCAAAAACTAAAATTTGACCATTATTTTATAATGTCAAAAGAAAAAAACCAAAAAAGTGAGAAGCCATATGATAGTCTTTAAGACACTTAGGGTATTCAAATTATGTATAACTGTGTAACATTTTAATCGAAAATTTAACTATATTCATTATTTGGAATAACTAACATTATAAAATATAAGATCAACTTATATTAAAAATTAAATATATAGATTAAATCTCAAATTTAGGCACAATAGAAAGACAAAATTAAAATTTAATATTTTATAATTAAAAAAAAGAAACCAATGATGATACACATACATTTAACATCTTCCTTTATATATAACTAGTATGGATCCCCCATGGTTTTTTTAATAATTATAGAGTAAAATTTGAAATTTAAAATATATTTTAAGTTTTTGTATTCTTTATGCATTTAAAATTTATTCTTCAAACTTTTATTTTTAGGATTTTTTATTTTGCAGATTTTAAAAATCAATTCAAATTGTTAACACCATCAAATTCTTCTAATAAATTCACTGATATTTTAAAAAATTTAAAAAAAAACTCACATTGTAACCATGTAGCAAAGAAAAAAAAAAACATTGCAATAGATGTGAATTTAATAGATTATTTTAATTATGTTAACAACTCTTAAAAATTACATTATCATTTTAATTAAAATAAAGCATTTGAGCTAATCAATGACATTGTAAAAATTGAGGTACCAAATTATGTCAAAAAGTTAAAGCATAAATCTTAAATTTGAGCATAGTATAGTAACCAAAATTGAAATTTGATCATAGTTATGTATTTTGTAGAAAAAAAATCTTTTCTTTTTTATTGGCAAAACATTCATATATAGTTGAAAAAATCACTTTCAACCTTTCAACTACAATTAACTTTTTTATTCTTGAACACTTATCAACATACAAAGGATGTGAGAATAAATCATAAGATAACTATCACATGTAAAATGTAAATTATTTGGACTAACTAATGCCATTGTAAAAGTAAATGACCAAATTATGCTAAATTCAAATATCAAATATGAGCATAATAGAGAAATTGAAACTGTAATTTTACTATTATCTTATGATAACTAAAAAAAAATGGGAAAAAGTCATGTCATTAGTTAATCCAAATACTAATAATTTTGATAGTTGATCTGGATAAGAATAGCGGTGGTGGTGAGACTAGATACTGTAACATGAAACAAAAATAAGTTAAATGTACAGCACTCAATCACCCATCCAAATTCACCATTAAACCATATTTTAGATTTTTACGTCATTTTTCCCATATATATTACTTATTTTGAAAAAAGTTTTATTTTTATTTTAATAATTATGTAATATTCAAAAAAACTAAATAACCAAACTATGAATGCTGCTTAATTTGTTTTTAATTTACTTTCATTTCTTTAATTGGACATTTGAATAATTACAATGTGAGAATGGCATGATTAGAAGAGATTTCATACTCATCAATATTCTTCAACCTTTTTATGGCTTCAATTATAAAAACAAGACCACTTCAAAGCATTTTGCCAGTATGATTAACTTTAATTAGTTATTAACCAAAAATAGAAATAACAAATCGGCCGTAAAATCCTTTTTTTTTCTTAATTTTTTCTTGTGCACCATGTCTTTGACATTAACGAGGAATAATAATTGCCCACAGTAAAATATTTTTTTCATAATTTTTTATTCGTTTAATATTTAAACAATCTAATCGTCATATTTCATACTTCAATCATATAAATTTTACTATAAAATAAAAAATGCAACCATTAAATCGATCTGATAGATATATTGAATAGATTAAAAATTTACATGTATAATAAGTACAAATATTTTGATAATTTTAATTATTGAATTGTTAAAATATTAAATAAGACATAGAGCATTCATAATTGAAAGAGTAGTACCATATTCTTAAGGTGTCGGAATTGGACGAAATTAATAAAATTGTCAAAGACAGCTTCCATTGGTATGGAAAATTTGAGCATACGGTTTCTGCACATTTTGCAACACGGCTTTGGTCGACAATTTGGGTGGCTAACACCCTGCTTTATTCTGTCCTTTCTTTTAAGCTGAATCAAAAGCATATTTTGGATTGATTTGTTTGGTACTTTGGGGTTAGTCGACACTATTTTATAATTGAAATTTCGATTAAAAACCCATTTCTTATATTTTACAACTACTGCAAATTCTTCTGTCGAAAGCTAATATATTTCATATCTACTTATACAAAAAAATATATATTATTCTTATAGTGTTATTTTATGTTATTAATATTTAAGAATCTAACATGATTTAGTAATGTTAATGTTATGTTTGGTTACTAATGTAATAATATGAGAAATAAATCTATTTATCACATATGTTGTAAAATGGTTAGACATAAAATCAAGAATAATTATTACGTAATTAAACAGATGAGTTAAAATTCTTGTGAATAATAAACAAAAAGCTTTCTTTTTCGTTCTCACAAAGTGACTAAAAATTACAAACTGTGATTAGTTTATAGCTAACCAATATGTAAAAAAAGTAGAGAATATAGTATAGTTGTATTATTACAGATGGTGTCTTGGATTCATTTATACTTATATTTAATGAAAGTGGTATGATAATGGTGAACACTATTTGCATCCTTATCCAATTTCTTCCATCCCTTTATTTTATCAAATCTATTTACAAAACCAACAACCTAGATTCTACTTAGCTTTAATTTGATTGTTGGAACAATTAATACACAACTAAAACCTAAAAATCATATCCTTTTAGAAAAAAAAGTAGTACAAATCCTTATAAAAACTCTATTTAACACTATATATTGCTAAATTTCTTTAAAAGAAGACGAGTTAATTCAGCAATTTGCTTGCAATAACGGATTTAATTGATTGAGTTGGGCAGTTTCAAGATATGGGTAATTAATAGGCAGGGGACGGTTTTGCTTTTGGGTCTACCTAATTTATTGTTTGGATAGTTGTAATTGTCAGCCAATTTATGGGCCTTTTTAACTCTATGTATCTTTCTTGATTATGGACCCATTTTACTCGTCAGTCTATGTAAAACAAATTATTGGTACCTAAGCATATTTATTTTAATTTTCAATGAGCCAAACAGCACCCATCACTGTCTCCTCTTTTTTCATTAATTATTGCTACCTAATCTTCATCTTTTTTTAATTAATAAGATCGATACTAACACAAAACCTTGCAGCTTATCAAAGCAGGAAACATTGGAGTAAAAACAACCAATGAACCAAGCTAACATTAAACAACAACTTCTTATTTTCTCTTATCGGCCTGAGCTTTCATCTCGTCTATGGCTCCAATAAGATGGAACTTTAAGAGATCAATGGCTACCTTTCGACCATTGTAGCAACCTTGGAATTACCGGAGCAGAGCTGCTTGCTCATAAACAATCTCAAATGGGCATATATACTTGCTTAGTCTATCAACAATGACCGTAATCACGTCCTTTCTTGCTGATTTAGGTAAACCCTTCCATGAAATCCATGGATATATCAGTCCATTCATTATCTGGTATAGGCAAGGGTCGCATAAGTCTCAAAGTAAAAGGAGAATTATCATGCTTAAATTGTTGACAAGTAGCACATTTGGTTCGTGTTTGCCGTAACACTTAAATGCCTCGTTATTGAAGAAACATGAAAGACAGTGGTGGAGCCATTAAGAGACCCAGGGCGCCATGACCCCCAAGGTCTAGTTTTTCAATTTCCCCTTTTATATACATATTATGACCCTCCCAAATATAGACGTAGACCCTCTAATATTTTATAGTATTAAAAATAATATTTAAAAAATTGTTCTTGATAAAAACAAAGGGAAAATCTTATTGAATAAGTCAAATTTGGGAAGTAAAAATTGGAATATGAAAATAGTCGTCCCCACTCTTGGCACTCACACTACTTTCCTCACCTCTTCTCCTTGTAGCCATCCCCACTTGCAAGTTGTGGAAATTCCATCCTTAATCAAATTGGATAAGCCATTTTCAGTATACCTTACTGTTAGATGGATTAATTTTTTGCATTCATGCAAACATTTTTAAGAAACTTTTGTCATTATTATGGCAAAAACTATGGTTACTGTATGCTATTATGTTGTATTAGTAGGATTGTATTATATTATGTTGTATTCATGCTTTACTTGCAAAAGATTTTAATTTTTTATAATTTTATAAAATTAAATTTTAGGTCAATTGTATAAAAACGAAGAAGGTAAAGACAATTGATACTTTTTAAAAGAGGAAAAGTAGTGATACTTGTGATGCTAGTCAACTAGTGATCAATGAAGATTCTCCAACTATTGAATTTAATACTTGTAACGCCTCAAAAATTTGAGCATTTGTTTGGTAAATTTTATCAATAATTGAGTTTTTGTATTTGTGGTTAAGTATACTGTTAATGTGTTTGAGATTGGGGATTTGAGTATTTCTTTTTGAAATTTCTGTGTTTATTTTGACTTAACCCTTACCTTTGAACTCTCGACTTAAAACTATTTCTACGTTAAACTGTGTCAAGAATGAATTTGTTGGTTCAATAGTTAAGTTTTTATATACTTTCGGGTCTTATGTTTGAATCTCTGTACAAGAAATAAGGAAATATTTCTGTTATTAATTTGTTAGAGTAATTAGTTTTTATTCTGAAAGTTAATCAAATTTTCTATGATGTTTCTTTTCTCCTTCTTCTTCCCTTCTTTCTTTTTCTTATTTTTTTTCTCATTCTTTTCTTTTCTTTTCTTTTTCTTCTTTTCCTTCGTTCCTTGTGTGCTGCCATATCTTGCTGTTGTTACGTCAGGAAAACTCCATCTTCTATTGTCTTTGCTTATTGGGGTAATTGCGTAAGTTGATGAGAATGTTTGTCGGTATTTGTTTGTTCATTTTTCGAAGTAAGTTTGCTTGGTTGCTTGAATTCTTTGGTTTAAGTTTTGATTGGTTTTTTTTAGGCGAGGATCATGACGACATCGTCCCTTCATTGTGTTAATTTCGCATATTGCTATTCATACGAGGGTGAGTGTATAGTTTTAAGTTAGGTTTGCGTCGAATTTTTCGACATGTTTTTGTTGAAGGTTTATTTAGCCTTGTTATTCGATTAAATCATATAATTGGACAATTGATGGTTACTTTTAGGTCTCAGGGTCTTCTTTGCTGCTTTTCTGTAAAAACTGTACCTAGTGTGTAACGAAAACTTGAGATTCTATAAATTTTAAGCGCCGGAAAACATGGCTCCCAACACCACACGATTGTGTACTAGGCCGTGTGGTAGGCCGTGTGAGCCACACAACCATCTGTAAGGCTGTGTGGCAGGTTGTATAACTCATTGCTTTTGAATTAGAGGCACACGGACGTATATCCAGGCCATGCAACTCACTGTTTGTATTTTTGGTCACACGGGTTAAGGACATAAGCGTGTGTCCAGGCCATGTGCTAGACTGTGTAACTCACTGTTTTGTGCTACACGGCCGTGTGTTAAGTCGTATGGACCACACGGGCCAGACACTCAGGCTGTGTTAATCCACACGGGCTTGTAGGCTTAAATACTAAAATTTTTCCTAGGGTCGTAAACGTTGTTCAAATCGAACTTTGGCCTTCTATAAGGGTATGCTCTGAATTAGATTGTATAATTTGATATCTAATATTCTGAGGTTGAATAATCGATTATCTATACGTATAATTGTTGCGATAACTATTAAATAATAATGATCTGTATTATCTGACTGTGTCTTATATGTGAATAATTGTATGTGCATCATTTATCTGATATCTATAAACTATATCTGCATTAAGTGGGAATGATATAAAGAAGCAAGTATTGGCAGTTTAATGATCTTCCAAATTAAGTGGCTAAGCCACAAATCTGCATCTGATTCTAGTGATTTATCGTATACTATTCTGACAGATAGCATGTAATTATTCTAAAATGTGTCATACCGACACTAACTGGTGTGTAGGGATGAATGGGTACTTGATACCCTATACAGTGTGTTGGGATGGTCGGAGATGGTGTGTAGCGGATAAAGGTAGGAAATTGCATCTGATTCTGTTCTGTATTTGTGTCTGATCTATTTCACATTTCATCTGAACTGTGTGATTATATTATCATCTATTTCTGATTCTGTATCTTCTTAGGAAAATTATTGTTATATTTATATTGTTGATTTAGCTTTATACATGTTACATACATTGAGTTATAAACTCATTCATTGTTGACTGAATTTCATGTAATCTGCAGACTTAGGAGGCTCAGCGTGCCAGGAGCTTAGTCGTCTCTCTCTTTTATAGTTATCTTACTGCTTGTTTAAGTTTGAACTAACGTATGTTTATTTTAGACCATGGTTTATAACTCAGAATTCTGTGTTGGTTTAATTGGTTAATTGTTTTTTATATGATGAATTTTAAATTACTTAAAGGTTGGTTTTCCTTTAAACGTTTTGATGTAACATCCAGACTTGATCTTAACGTCTAGGTCGGGTTTGAGATGTTATAATACTTCTATATGTCCAAGACTTGAAAGTGAAGATCATTCGAATCTTTCTTTTGATATTAATAATCTAGAGCGAGATATGGGATTACATCCTCAAATATAGGAATATCTTATTAATCAACGAAGTGAAGTCATTTAAGCATATTTAGAAATAGGGTCATATCAAATACGTTTGCCTGAGTACCCACTTTCCGGTGACAAGAATCCCCGAAGATTTCAGTCTTTTTGGTTTTGCAAATTTAGTTGGTTGGTGTATTCCTTACTAAAGATGCAACATATTGTTTCTCATGCTATCTTTTCTCAAAACATATTGTTCGTCATGGAACAAAGGTATTCACTGTTAAAGTTTTTATAACTGGAAAAAGGTTAACAATGGAAAAATGTGTGCTTTCTTTAATCATGTTGGTCAAGATCCATACTCTCCACATAATAATGCTGAGAAAAGTTGTCAAGATTTGTTAAATCAATCTCGACACATTGAAAAAGTTATCAATGCACAAATTTTAAATTAAAAAGAAGGTAACTGCTTACGAGTCAAGACTTTAATTGATGTTGTTCGATGGTTAACTTCACAGAGATGTGCTTTTAGAGGTCATGATGAAACCTTTAATTCATGCAATCGAGGTAACTTTCTTGAATTGATTACATTGTTAGCTTCCTATAATTATAATGTTGCTAAAGTTGTTTTAGAAAATGCTCCAAAAAATGCTAAATATACTTCTTATATGATCCAAAAAGAGATTTTACATATTGTTACAAATAAAGTGCATCATAAAATTCGGGAAGATATTGGAGATTCTAAATTTTGTATCATTATTGATGAGGCGCGTGATGAATCTAAAAGGGAGAAAATGGTTATTCTTTTGAGATATGTTGATGAGAAAGGATTTATAGAAGAGTATTTCTTTGATCTTGTACATATCCAAGATACTACACCAATAACTTTGAAAGAGGAAATATGTGTTGTTCTTTCTCGGCATTGCCTTGATATTCAAAATATCCGAGGTCAAGGATATGATGGTGCTAACAACATGCGGGGTGAATGGAATGCTTTGCAAGCATTATTTTTAAATGATTACCCCTATGCATATTGTGAAGTGCGCCTCGTATTTTCAAATGAAACAGCGTCAGCATCATCACAAGGAAGAGACAACGTCCCAGTGACGTGATAGTCGATATTTCAACAAGAAAAAACTGACGATGCAACATTAGTCGTCCCAACAAGAGGACACATGATGTCACAATGTGGCAACGTGTTCCCACATAAATCGAGTTTCTTATTCTAGTTATACTCTGATTATGTAACAACCCGGTTTTGACCCTAATCAGAATAGTGGTTTCGGGACCACAAATCTGAATTAGAAAAATATTTTAATATTATTTTGTGTGTTTATTTTGTGTGCATTGGATGGTGTGAAATTTTCGTGTTTTAATTTCGTCGTTTAAGTGTCCGATTTAATAAAAGGGTTTAATCGCGTAAAATAAAAGTTAAAGGTTAAAATTTAAAAGCACCTATTTATAGTTGTCTTTTTAAGTGGGAGGTCTAAAGATGTAATTAGACCAAGATTTAGTTAGTGGGTGGTATATGCCAACATTGCCCTTAAGTTATGTAATTTATAATTTATTTAATTAAGGTTAGTTTAGTCATTAAGTAAATTATAATATTATAACTAAAATAAGTCATAAAAAGATGAATATATTCATCTTTGTTAGCCGAATATTGGAAAGGAAGAAACCATCCATGGTTTCTTAAGTTTCGGCACTTTCATAGCAAAATTAAGGTATGCTTTGGTTTCGGTTTTTGATAATTTTTACGTTTTTGAGATCGTTGCTTTGAATACTACCCGACCCATGCTTGAATTTCTAATTTTAATGAATATTTTGAGTTATTCCATTGATGAATATTTGTGTTTTGTGATGTTTGATGATGAATAATGGAAGATATGTCTTAGATTAACATGTTTTGTCTTGGGATTTTTGATGAATTTGAGTATTTAGGGCTAAATTGTGAAAATAAATTTTTGAGGGACTAAAATGTGAAATAAATGCAATGTGTAGACTTGTATGAGAACCATGAATATTCGGCCCTTATGTGGTATGGACAAATTTTGTGTATTTTGTGTTTTGTGCAAAAAGGACTAAATTGCAAAAAGTGTAAAATATTAGGGGCAAAATGGTAATTTTCCCATTTATGTATTGTTGGACTCAAATGAATGTTTTGATGAATAAAAAGGTTAAATTTGACTATGTTTAGATCAAGGAACGAAGAAAACGAATTTGGATCGGGGGAAGTCGAAGGTAATCGAATAGTCGATCGTGTTTGCTGATATCCGAGGTAAGTCTATTAGCTATTTAATGTCATAAAATCAGTATATAAATAAGTATATGAGCTGTTTTTGGATGAATTATAATTAAAAATATGATAGTTGAAATAATTAAAAGTATGAGTGAATTATATATATATTATGCAAATCTACATCTATATGTTCTCGTATTGAACTTAGGTATGCCATTTATACAAGTTTATAAGGGGTTCGACTATGCAACTATGCATGTATATGTTCTTGTGATAAATTTAAGTATGAAACTTATATATGAAAGAGGGAGATTCGATTAGGTATGTATGTTCTTGTAAAGGTTCTTGAACGGGGTTGAAGAGATGAAATTATTAGTTTGGATTATCTTAATGTGTTCGAAAGTACGATATTAATAGTATGCTTCAATGTGTTAAGTTATATATATATATATATATTCGGATGTATAATTTAGATATTGAGTTGAATTTGATGACTGAACTTTTTATACCGATGTGGGTTAAGGATATAGTTTATAAATTATTGAGCTGAATTTTTATGTGAATTCTATATACCATTATGATATACAACTCCTATGAATTGAGATTCTTTTGTTAAAGCTCAGTATCATTCGGTTTATCGTTAGTGACATAATTCAGACTTTACGTCTAGCAGGCTTAATGCCGGTGAAATTATTCAGACTATAAGTCTAGTAGGCTTAATGCCGGTGACACATTTCAGACTATAAGTCTAGCAGGCTTAATGCCGGTGACACATTTCAGACTATAAGTCTAGCAGGCTTAATGCCGGTGACACATTTCGGACTATAAGTCTAGCAGGCTAAGAGCCGGTGTATTGAATCAGGTTTTAAAACCTAGCAGGCTAAATGCCGGTGAATCCGTTTAAAGCATGTGATAATATACAATTGATACCTCTATGATTTTGATTATATGAAATCGATGTATACATAAATGTTCAATCACATGATTTTAGTCATATTAACTTGATGAGCATATATATATACAAATATTTGGTCTAAGCAATTGATAGATATGTATATATATATATGTTGCATTCGGCATAGGTGGATATATTTATGTGTATGCATTCGGCATAGGTGAAAATAAGTGTATGTATCTATGCATTCGGCATAGATGGGTATAGGTGCATATGTGCATTCGGCATTTATGGATGATAAGCATAAAAATTTGGCTTTTGATATATGTAGTTGAATAGTTGTAATTAAATGGATTCGATGAAGTGCGAACAATATGTACTCTAGAAATCAGTATATGCTGTTAAGGATTATGCTAGTAACTTGATTATATGCATATAATGTATATACATTTGTCCGTTTATGTGTATTAGATAAATATACATCCTTTTAGACTTAAACAAAATGACTCAATAAAGTAGTGTTTGATTAGTAATCATATTTGATGATTGTAATTTCAATAAATTTACTTAAAGAATTATATGATTCTTTTATATGTATTTTAGATATGCTGTAGACTTACTAAGCTATAAAAGCTTACTTTGTTTGCTTTTGTTCATTCGTTTTTATAGATTTTTTTTTGGAGACGCGTTACGAGCTCGGGGATCATCAGCACCGCCCATCACACTATCGACTTCTTTTGGTATTTTGTTAAATATTTGAACTCGATCTTATGGCATGTATAGGCTTGATAATGTTTTGGATAATTTTGAATCCTATTGTGTAAATAGCAATGCGAAAAGAGTTTAACTTCCATGCTTGAATTTGATTATATATGTTCATGAATTGGACTTGCATTTGGAATTAGATATTAAAGTTATGTTTATGTGAGCTTGGTTTCGTAATGCCTCGTAACCCTGATTCGGCGACGGAGACGGGTTAGGGGTGTTACATTTTATTGGTATCAGAGCTACGGTTTAGTCGATTCTCGGAACTAGCGTAGCGTGTATGAGTCTAGCTATACATGCCATATTTTTATATCGAGATAGTGTGATGACTGCTGACGTCTAAAAATGTGTTTTCGTATTGTAATGGATCCCGAACGAGCCGTAGCTGATGATGTTGAGAGTATAGCGCCTGCTCCCGCGCAAGGGACAGAGCCAGTAGATTCTCGACCAATCTCGAGTAACCAGGAGGGAGAGGCTAAACAAGCCTTCTACCAAATGATGAATGACTGGTTTACTCATTATGTCCGAACTAATCCGTTTACACAACAACCTCCACCCCCGACTAATCCATCTTCGATTCCTGTTATACCCCAAGTAAGTGATCCGATGAGATTACTTAAGCCTCCGGTTGACAAAATTCGAAAACACGGGGCCGAAGAGTTCAGAGCTACTGATGATGATGATGCTGAGCGAGCTGAATTCTGGCTTGATAATACTATTCGAGTGTTTGATGAGTTGTCTTGCACCCCTGATGAGTGCTTGAAATGTGCCATATCCTTGCTACGGGACACTGCATATCACTGGTGGAATACACTAGTATCGGTGGTTTCGAAAGAGCGAGTGACCTGGGAATTCTTTCAGACTGAGTTTCGTAAGAAATACATCAGCCAGAGATTTATTGATCAGAAACGTAAGGAATTTCTTGAACTGAAACAGGGTCGTATGACAGTGACAGAATATGAACGGAAATTTGTGAGACTTAGTAGATATGCTCGAGAGTGTGTTTCAACTGAAGCTATCATGTGTAGAAGATTTGAAGATGGGCTGAATGAAGATATTAAACTGTTAGTTGGTATACTTGAGATAAAAGATTTCGTAGTACTTGTTGAACGAGCTTGTAAAGCTGAGGAGCTCGGGAAAGAGAAGAGGAAAGCTGACTATGAAGCTCGAGATTCTCGTAAAAGATCATTCAGTAAATCATTTCAGTCGACCTCAAGGAAATTCAGAGCGGATCATAGCCAATCTAAAGCTACTGCGGGGTTTCCTAAGTATGATCGAGATCGACCCCCTGTGAGTTCACGAGCTACTTCAGTTGCTAACGTTGGTAGTGTTCGACAAAATAGATCAGAGTGCAAGCATTGTGGGAAATGGCATCCTGGGGATTGCAGATTCCATGATCGGTCTTGCTTCAAGTGTGGTTCAAAAGATCATTTCATTCGAGAGTGTCCGATGGTAGCTGAGCAAAACACTGTGCAGGATACCAGACCGAGTAATGTGCCAGTCCGAGGTAGACCGCCGAGACAATTGAGTAATGTAAGTGGTAGTCAGAGAGGAACCAAGGACACAGCAATTCGATCTGAGGCCCGTGCACCTGCCAGAGCTTATGCCATCCGTGCTCGAGAGGAGGCTTCTTCTCTAGATGTTATTACTGGTACTTTCACTCTTTATGATACTAATGTTATTGCATTGATTGATCCTGGTTCGACTCATTCTTATGTGTGTGAGACTTTAGTATTCAGTAAGACTTTGCCTGTTGAGTCTACTGAGTTTGTAATTAAAGTATCGAACCCCCTGGGCCGGTGTGTTTTGGTTGACAAAGTGTGCAAGAATTGTCCGTTGATGATTCGAGATTTATGTTTTCCAGCTGATTTGATGTTGTTACCATTTGACGAGTTCGATATAATTCTGGGTATGGATTGGTTAACTCTGCATGATGCTATTGTAAACTGCAAACGGAAAACTATTGATCTACGGTGTCAGAATGATGAGATTATTCGGATCGAATCTAATGATCTGAATGGTTTATCAGCAATAATATCCTCGATGTCGGCTCAGAAGTATGTGAGAAGGGGTTGTGAAGCTTACCTTGCATTTGTTCTTGATAGTAAAGTGACCGAAAAAAAGATTGAATCTGTACCAGTAGTGTGTGAGTATTCAGACGTGTTTCCCGAAGAATTACCGGGTTTGCCACCTATTCGAGAGGTAGAGTTTGGTATTGAGTTAGTACCAGGGACGACTCCCATATCGATAGCTCCGTACCGTATGGCACCGACCGAATTAAAAGAATTGAAAGTACAGTTGCAAGAGCTGACTGATAAAGGTTTTGCACGACCGAGTTTCTCTCCTTGGGGTGCACCAGTTCTATTTGTGAGAAAGAAAGACGGAACGATGAGAATGTGCATTGATTACCGGCAACTCAATAAAGTGACTATAAAGAATAAGTATCCGTTACCACGGATTGATGATTTGTTTGATCAGTTGAAAGCTCTTTTAACCAAAGCTCCAGTCCTAGTTCAACCCGAATCGGGTAAAGAGTTTGTTATCTATAGTGATGCATCTTTAAATGGTTTGGGCTGTGTATTGATGCAGGAAGGCAAAGTTGTAGCCTATGCCTCGAGACAGTTAAAGCCGCATGAAAAAAACTATCCGACGCATGATCTGGAATTGGCTGCTATTGTATTTGCGTTAAAAATATGGCGTCACTATCTGTTTGGCGAAAGATGTCATGTTTATTCCGATCATAAAAGCTTGAAATATTTGATGACTCAGAAAGATCTGAATTTGAGACAGCGTCGATGGTTAGAATTGTTGAAAGATTACGAGCTCGTGATTGACTATCATCCGGGAAAGGCTAATGTTGTTGCTGATGCCCTAAGTCGAAAATCACTGTTTGCTTTGCGTGCAATGAATGCACATATGGTTATGTCTGATGATGGTGCGATAGTAGCTGAGTTGAAAGCAAAACCGTTATTTGTTCAACAGATTTGTGAAGCTCAAAAAGCCGATGATGATTTAATTGTAAAACGAACTCAGTGTGACTTAAATGTTGATTCAGAGTTTCTAGTTGATACTGAGGATTGTTTGAGATTCAGAAACCGATTATGTGTTCCGAAAAATCCAGAGTTAATTCAGATGATTTTGAATGAAGCCCATAATAGTCGATTTTCTGTTCATCCGGGTAGCACGAAAATGTATAATGATCTGAAACAACACTATTGGTGGCATGGAATGAAACGAGACATTTCTGACTTTGTTTCGAAATGTTTAATATGTCAGCAAGTAAAAGCCGAGCATCAGGTACCTTCTGGATTGCTGCAGCCGATCATGATACCTGAATGGAAATGAGACAGAGTTACGATGGATTTTGTATCCGGTTTACCGTTAACACCCAGCAAGAAAGATGCAATTTGGGTTGTTGTTGATAGATTGACAAAATCGGCTCACTTTATTCCGGTTCGTATGGATTATTCGCTTGATAAACTTGCTGAATTGTACATTTCTCAGATTGTAAAATTGCACGGAATGCCTATTTCTATTATTTCGGACAGAGACCCGAGATTTACATCGCGGTTTTGGAAGAAATTACAAGATGCTTTAGGTACGAAACTACATTTTAGCACAGCTTTCCATCCGCAAACAGATGGTCAATCGGAGCGAATTATACAGATACTTGAGGACATGTTGAGATGTTGCATTCTCGAGTTTGAAGGTACGTGGGAACGATATTTACCTTTGATTGAATTTGCTTATAATAACAGCTTTCAATCTAGTATTAAAATGGCACCTTATGAGGCTTTGTACGGTCGTAAATGTCGTACACCACTGTATTGGACCGAGCTCAGTGAAAATAGGATACACGGGGTTGATTTGATTAAAGAGACCGAACAGAAAGTGAAAGTGATTCGGGACAGCCTGAAATCAGCATCAGATCGTCAGAAATCTTATGCGGATTTGAGAAGAAAAGATATAGAATTTCAGATCGGCGATAAAGTGTTTTTGAAAGTCTCACCGTGGAAGAAAGTACTCAGATTCGGTCGTAAAGGCAAATTGAGTCCAAGATTCATTGGACCGTATGAGATTATAGAACGTGTCGGACCGGTTGCTTATAGATTGATGTTACCACCTGAGTTAGAAAAGATTCACAATGTATTTCATGTTTCGATGCTCCGTAGATACCGATCTGATCCTTCACATGTGATTTGTCTGACGGAGATTGAAATTAACCCTGATATGTCATATGAAGAAGAACCGATTAGCATTCTGGCTCGTGAGATCAAGGAATTACGAAATAAGAAAATTCCGTTAGTTAAAGTATTGTGGCATAAACACGGAGTTGAAGAAGCAACTTGGGAGTCAGAGGATACAAAAAAGGAGCGTTATCCAAACCTATTCACCGGTAAGATTTTCGGGGACGAAAATCCCTAAGGGGGGAGAGTTGTAACAACCCGATTTTGACCCTAATCAGAATAGTGGTTTCGGGACCACAAATCTGAATCAGAAAAATATTTTAATATTATTTTGTGTGTTTATTTTGTGTGCATTGGATGGTGTGAAATTTTCGTGTTTTAATTTCGTCGTTTAAGTGTCCGATTTAATAAAAGGGTTTAATCGCGTAAAATAAAAGTTAAAGGTTAAAATTTAAAAGCACCTATTTATAGTTGTCTTTTTAAGTGGGAGGTCTAAAGATGTAATTAGACCAAGATTTAGTTAGTGGGTGGTATATGCCAACATTGCCCTTAAGTTATGTAATTTATAATTTATTTAATTAAGGTTAGTTTAGTCATTAAGTAAATTATAATATTATAACTAAAATAAGTCATAAACAGATGAATATATTCATCTTTGTTAGCCGAATATTGGAAAGGAAGAAACCATCCATGGTTTCTTAAGTTTCGGCACTTTCATAGCAAAATTAAGGTATGCTTTGGTTTCGGTTTTGATAATTTTTACGTTTTTGAGATCGTTGCTTTGAATACTACCCGACCCATGCTTGAATTTATAATTTTAATGAATATTTTGAGTTATGCCATTGATGAATATTTGTGTTTTGTGATGTTTGATGATGAATAATGGAAGATATGTCTTAGATTAACATGTTTTGTCTTGGGATTTTTGATGAATTTGAGTATTTAGGGCTAAATTGTGAAAATAAATTTTTGAGGGACTAAAATGTGAAATAAATGCAATGTGTAGACTTGTATGAGAACCATGAATATTCGGCCCTTATGTGGTATGGACAAATTTTGTGTATTTTGTGTTTTGTGCAAAAAGGACTAAATTGCAAAAAGTGTAAAATATTAGGGGCAAAATGGTAATTTTCCCATTTATGTATTGTTGGACTCAAATGAATGTTTTGATGAATAAAAAGGTTAAATTTGACTATGTTTAGATCAAGGAACGAAGAAAACGAATTTGGATCGGGGGAAGTCGAAGGTAATCGAATAGTCGATCGTGTTTGCTGATATCTGAGGTAAGTCTATTAGCTATTTAATGTCATAAAATCAGTATATAAATAAGTATATGAGCTGTTTTTGGATGAATTATAATTAAAAATATGATAGTTGAAATAATTAAAAGTATGAGTGAATTATATATATATTATGCAAATCTACATCTATATGTTCTCGTATTGAACTTAGGTATGCCATTTATACAAGTTTATAAGGGGTTCGACTATGCAACTATGCATGTATATGTTCTTGTGATAAATTTAAGTATGAAACTTATATATGAAAGAGGGAGATTCGATTAGGTATGTATGTTCTTGTAAAGGTTCTTGAACGGGGTTGAAGAGATGAAATTATTAGTTTGGATTATCTTAATGTGTTCGAAAGTACGATATTAATAGTATGCTTCAATGTGTTAAGTTATATATATATATATTCGGATGTATAATTTAGATATTGAGTTGAATTTGATGACTGAACTTTTTATACCGATGTGGGTTAAGGATATAGTTTATAAATTATTGAGCTGAATTTTTATGTGAATTCTATATACCATTATGATATACAACTCCTATGAATTGAGATTCTTTTGTTAAAGCTCAGTATCATTCAGTTTATCGTTAGTGACATAATTCAGACTTTACGTCTAGCAGGCTTAATGCCGGTGAAATTATTCAGACTATAAGTCTAGCAGGCTTAATGCCGGCGACACATTTCAGACTATAAGTCTAGCAGGCTTAATGCCGGTGACACATTTCAGACTATAAGTCTAGCAGGCTTAATGCCGGTGACACATTTCGGACTATAAGTCTAGCAGGCTAAGAGCCGGTGTATTGAATCAGGTTTTAAAACCTAGCAGGCTAAATGCCGGTGAATCCGTTTAAAGCATGTGATAATATACAATTGATACCTCTATGATTTTGATTATATGAAATCGATGTATACATAAATGTTCAATCACATGATTTTAGTCATATTAACTTGATGAGCATATATATATACAAATATTTGGTCTAAGCAATTGATAGATATGTATATATATATATATATGTTGCATTCGGCATAGGTGGATATATTTATGTGTATGCATTCGGCATAGGTGAAAATAAGTGTATGTATCTATGCATTCGGCATAGATGGGTATAGGTGCATATGTGCATTCGGCATTTATGGATGATAAGCATAAAAATTTGGCTTTTGATATATGTAGTTGAATAGTTGTAATTAAATGGATTCGATGAAGTGCGAACAATAAGTACTCTAGAAATCAGTATATGCTGTTAAGGATTATGCTAGTAACTTGATTATATGCATATAATGTATATACATTTGTCCGTTTATGTGTATTAGATAAATATACATCCTTTTAGACTTAAACAAAATGACTCAATAAAGTAGTGTTTGATTAGTAATCATATTTGATGATTGTAATTTCAATAAATTTACTTAAAGAATTATATGATTCTTTTATATGTATTTTAGATATGCTGTAGACTTACTAAGCTATAAAAGCTTACTTTGTTTGCTTTTGTTCATTCGTTTTTATAGATTTTTTTTTGGAGACGCGTTACGAGCTCGGGGATCATCAGCACCGCCCATCACACTATCGACTTCTTTTGGTATTTTGTTAAATATTTGAACTCGATCTTATGGCATGTATAGGCTTGATAATGTTTTGGATAATTTTGAATCCTATTGTGTAAATAGCAATGCGAAAAGAGTTTAACTTCCATGCTTGAATTTGATTATATATGTTCATGAATTGGACTTGCATTTGGAATTAGATATTAAAGTTATGTTTATGTGAGCTTGGTTTCGTAATGCCTCGTAACCCTGATTCGGCGACGGAGACGGGTTAGGGGTGTTACAGATTATTACCCCAATCGAACTCTGATTAATCTAGGAATGTTTTAGTCATATTAGGACTTTAATATTAGCCTATTTAAAGGTCTTTGTAACCATGTTTTAGGACTTAATAGAATATTTCTCATGTGAGATTTGATGAAAAATGTTGGGGAGATTTTTTTAAAGAACTTTGTAATCGAGTTTTAGGTTTTGCTCTTTTAGGGTTATTTCTTCATCTTGTACTCTTCGTTAGTTTGTCAATTAATGAAGTTTTCTTGACCCATTATTTTTATCCTTTTTAGAGAAGTTTTTCACGTAAATATTTGTGTGCCTAATTTTTTTCTCTTTTTCATTCTTGTTCATTACTTATACGGGTCGATCCCTAACAAACTAGTATCAGAGCTTGGTTTGAATTTCACAACTGACATGTTCAGATATGGCAACAATGAAATTCGATATCGAGAGGTTCAATAAAATCATAAATTTTAGTTTATGGCAAGTTCAGATGATGACAATTCTGGTTTAGAACGGTCTGAAGGTCATTACTGGGCAAAAGCCCAAAAATCTAAACCAGTCAAAATGGGAAAAGCTTGATGAGCAGGCTCTGTCAACAATTCAATTGTGCCTCACGAGCAATGTGTTGCAGGAGGTACTTACAGAGAATGGAAGCAGCCTCATGGAGAAAATTAGAAACCTTATACATGACAAAGTCTATGGCTAATCGATTGGTGTTTAAACAACGCCTATACACGTTCTGCATGGACGAAGGTGAACACCTTAGAGGTCATATCAATCAATTTGTTACTTTTTGAATGACCTAAAGAATGTTAAGGTTAACATAGATGATGAAGATTAGGCTATAGTATTATTATGCTTTTTGCCCCATTCGTATTAAACTTTCAAGGAGACCCTGATTTATGGTAGAGATAAAATTTTATTTGAGGATGTGAAGGGTAACTTGTTGAGTAAGGAAAAACTCGATAATGAGTTTGGTTCAGGTAATAAGTCTGGTAATCAAGCCTCAATTTTGGTTGCTTAAGGTAGACAACAGTCTATGGATTCAGGTCAGAACAAATCTAGGTCAAAATCAAAGTTGAGGAATCGTGACAAGACATGTAACTACTGCAAGAAGTTGGGTCACATAAAGGCAGAATGTTATAGGTTGAAAAACAAAAACAAAAAGGCTGTTGAGAGTGACGAGAAAGAGAAGCCTAGGGTAGTTGATGCTAGTGTAGTAGAGGTAAATGGTGATGATTGGTTGTTGGTGTCTACAACTGAAATGTCTAAACTTACGTCCAAATGGATTCTAGATTCGGGGTGCACTTTCCATATGTGTAACAACCCATATTTCAATAGTATCAGAAACAATGGTTTTGAAACCCCGTATTTTGATGATCGAGCCAGTAAATAGTATTTATCAATATTTACTATTCTATTATAGTGTTATATTAAATTTTGGTCCGGTAATTCTATTGATTGAATGTTTGGTAGTTAAGGTGCAAATGTTTTGACCCTAAAGTCAATGGTGTCAAAAAATGAGGTATCGAGACATCATTTTTGTAAATCGAACCCTTAAATATTATTATTAAATATTTACAGAGTTAGTATATAAGTGAATTGAGTTTTGGTTAGGCAATTTTACCGAATTATTAGTTAATTAAGGAGCAAGGACAAAATCATAAAATCGCAAAAGTTAATCACTATTGAATTTTATTAGCTAAAAGGATTAAATAGAATTTTTTTTTCAAGGATTTAATTTCAATTAGGTCATATTCCATTGTATTGGATGGTTAGTGCTAATTTATAATTAATTATATGTGAAAATTTTGTAATAATTAAATAAATATTTTAAAACATTAGTAAAATAAAGAAAACGACATCACCTTCTTCATTTTCTTCTCTTCCACCCAAATCAACCATTTCCAAAGCTTGGAGAATTGGGTCAAGCTTTTCTCCCTTCCATGGTATGTAAACCAAGCTTGTTTTTCGTAAATTTTATATTTTTGAGATTGTTGTAGCTTAATCTAACTAACCTGGGTACTAAATCGTAAAAATGTTAAAGTTTTGGAATGTTGTCATTAATGGTTTTTAATATTTTTATGTTAAATGGTAGTTTTATAAGCTTAGAAATGATCTAGGACTAACTTGTAAAGTGATTTTTGTTAGTTTTCAGTTTAATGACTAAAATAATGTCAAAATTTACATGAAATTTTGTGAAACTTTTTATTTTATAAGGTCATAGAAGGAGGAAATTAAAATTGGATAGTAAAACGGGGCTTAAATGTGAAAAATATGAAAGTTTTAGTTTTATGGACTAAATTGAATCAAATGTAAGACTTTAGAGAAATTGTGTCAAATAAAATTAAAAGGTCATATACATGTAATTGAGTATTATAAGGTATTTGGATTTGATGATTTGAAATTAATCATCATATAGATCAAGATTTAAATCAATTAGAGAATAATTGGGGAAAAAGAAAAATTGTTGAATCATCCCTACGATTCAACTCGCTAGCTAATTATATTAAGTAGTTCGTATTGTATGTGTATGTTCTAATGGATAATAATTTGTGTTATAGATGTTTGTATGTATAATATATTTTGAATTATTCGCTAAATGATACAATAGAAGAGTTTTAGACTAAATTGTAAAGCTATACATATGTGATAACTATAAATCATGTGGAATTCTGAATGGATATGATCTGTTATGACATATGTTTTGATTCATGGAAATGTTACGACAATGTAAATGTTTTGAATTTTGTATAAATGTCTGTTTGAACTTAGTAAATGATTAAGATACGATTGACATGCCAATTAGGTTAGTTGTGCGTTTGTATGGGTTTGCACTATGGTGCCTCTATATAGCATTACGATGCTCTTTGGTGTAATGTAAATACCCGAGTATCTAAACCATTTTGCTAATGTTCATCAAGCTATTCTTATTAAGTAAAAGAAATAAATGGTTTGAATGTATGCTTTAGACTTGAACAAATGAACTGAATTGAATGAAATGATAAGTTGAAATATTTTTCTATATAGTATTATGATGGACTCACCTACCTCTTTTGAAATGTAATGTCAGGTTTTGAAATATCATGTAAATTGATTGTATTTACATATTTCGTTTATTCTAAGGTAAGTTACGATACATTTTAAACTATGAACTTACTAAGCTTACTTAAAGCTTACTTTGTTTCATTTTATGTTCTCTGTAGTTGGCATTTTGCGGAATGTGTCTATCAGATCATCCCCAGAGCTCACACTATCTAGCTTCAGTCTTGGTAGATTTTCAAATCGTTCTACTTGGTTATGTGGCATGTATATAGGCTTGGTTGTGAATAAGTGTTTATGTGTTTAAATGATGATTTTGGAAAGATGATGAAATAGTCCTTGGTAATGTTTGTTTGAAAGTACATATGTGTATGTTTGATTGAAGTGTTCATGTTTTTGAATCAAGAAAGAGGATAGTTTTTATTTTGGAAAGATTTTGAATGCTTGTATGTTATGTATACAAGTATGTTTGATGACATTATGGTAATGTTTAGATTGGAACTCAAGAATCGTTAAAATGATTGATATGATAGGATATTTTAAAGGATGTGTTATTTGGTAAGATACTAAATGGATGGTTAATAGTTGACGACATTGTTTTGGTTATTTTTAAGGTTGATTGAATGTTACAATGTGCCGATGTATTGGTTAGTTGGCATGATATACTTAGGTAAATGTTGTTTGAAATGGGGTGTCATTTGAGGCATATTGGTATAATGTTTGAATATGTTTAGAATGTGGTAAATTGGTATGTTTTCTATTGAATTTATGTAGTTTTTTAGTTGGTTTAATTGTGCATTAGGTCAACAAATAGGCAATTGATTTAGTTTGGTATGAAGTAGGCATTAAATGGTATACTTTGTACCACACGCCCGTGTGTTACACATGTGCTGGTGACATAGCTGTGTGTCTACGGGATAATAGGAAGTATTAAAAGCACACGACTACCGATTGTCACACAGGTTGGCCACACACTCGTGTAAGTATTGTAGATTTGATCATTTACTTTTCACATGGGCATTGGCAAAGAAGACCTGTTAAATATGAGTCAAGGTGGAGATTTATAGAGTGCCTTGTATTTGTGGATGAAACAAAGTTGGCGTCACCACAAAGAAGAGTCGATGTCTCGACAATGCGACACTAGACATCTCGATGAGGCGACATACGACGTCACGACGTGGCAATGTGTTCCCACATAAACTGGGTTTCTTCTCTTAATTAAACTCTGATTATTTTCCCTAGTCAAACTCTGATTAATTTAGGAATTTTTTAGTCATGTTAGGACTTTAATATTACCTATTTAAAGGGTCTTTGTAACCTTATTTTAAAAGTTAATAGAATATCTCTTATGCAAGATTTGATGAAAGTTTTGGGGAGAGTTTTTTAGAGATTTTTGTATTCGGGTATTGGGTTTTGCTCTTCTAGGGTTATTTTCTCTATCTTGAACTCTTCGTTTGTTTGTCGATTAGTGAAGTTTTATTTGCCCATGGTTTTTATCCTTTTCGGAGAAGTTTTCCATGTAAATATTTGTGTACCCAATTTTCTTTTCTCTTTTCATTTTTATTCGTTGTTTATACATGTCGATCCCCAACACATATTATGTTCATTGCTTGACTCATCGACTCTAGTTAGCATTAGTTTTTGCTTCTCGAGAGGTAATGATATCAAATTATACGGATGAGTGTGGATGAATGCGGAAAAGGATCATAAAGTTTGTCCAAGTCGCGGATTTGACATAGGGCTTTAGACGTTCGGAAAGAAACTTGGATTTTAACACAACCTAAAACGCAAATAAACCCAAGTTAGATAAAAAAATTAAAGAATAATTAAGATAAAATAAACAATTGAATAAATTAAAGATTAAAACAATAAAGGAGAAAATAAAGAAGATAGATGGAAAAGATGAAGATGGCGTGTAGAAGTCCTAAGGAGCCTTGGAAATAAGAAGAATCCACAACCCCTTTTAGAAACTGTAATTTCCCCTCCATGAAAGAAAACTTGGCAAGAAAAAGTTTGAAAATGATCCGCACAATTTGAAAAGATTGTTAAAACTTTTCTAAAAAAATAAGAAAATTTCTTGAAAATAAAAACTTAAAGAGAATTTACTAACTAAAAAGAGAAGTTGAATAATAATGATTTTTTGTGTACAATGTAAAGGCTTTATATAAGCTAGCTAAATAAATCTAAATAAAACTCTTAAGTATACTAGAACTCTAATTAACCTAAATAAGAAATAGTTTTAAACTAAAATTCTTATTGCAACTTAAAATACTTAATAATTATAAAAAATTAGGAATAATAAAATAATAAGAGCTGATAAATACAATATTGGGCTAATATATAATAAAAATTAAGCCTAAAAATTGAACTCAATATGATTTAAACCCGAATTGAAAGCTTGAAAATTGTAATTTCTGTAATAATCCCGTTCAGAAATTCTGCTCATGCAGTCTTCACTAAAATGGTCATAACTTGAGTTCCTGAACTTGAAATCGAGTATTCAAAGTGCATTTCAAAGCTAAGATGTAGATCTTCGAATGCTATGAGGATATCCTAATCTAGAAATGTTTGGATCCCATCCAAAAATTTGTTGCAAGTTGACTAATATTTTCAACTTAAAAATTGACACGTTGGTAGAATTGACTTTAATACATTTCACCCATTCTGTGCATGTATCATTCCTGGTTTCCTCGAAAAGATTCATCCTCAGATACTAACTTTGGTCGAATCTTGATTTGATTTGTTTGACCTTTGACCTTGTTGTTGGACCTTGAGGTAGTGTAAGCCCATCACATACATTAGCCTGAAATTGGGCCTTGAGACTCGTATCATTCCCCCATTCCTTAAGAAGATTCGTCCTCGAATCTTTCGTTGTAGAAAATGAAAAGGGATTAGAATTAATAACAATAAAAGCAAACAAATACTTACCTAAGCTTTCATATGCACCAAAACTATCTCCAAGATCAAAGACATGATTTTGATCCCCCAAATCATCATTGATCAAGTACCTCTCCTTCAAAACAAACCATCAATGCTAAACAAAGAAATGTTAGGCACATGAGTGTTCAAGTAAAAAAGAACCTATAACTTTCTTTGAATATGCATGGTCATCCATAAGAATTTCCAAAGATTAGTTAATGATTTCACATAATAATCAAAATCCAAAAGTTTAATATTATTATTTAAAAATTCATATTTAAAGTTTAAGGTAGAAAATTTTGTTGTAAGATCAAATGCATAAGGTTCTTTAATAAACCTATCGGATGCAAAAAAAGTAACTTTTACATACCTAGATAAACCTAAAAAATCAATTGAATTTTTAGACCAAGGTTTAATGAATTTGACCAACGAGAAAGCATGTTGTAAGGAAATATTTTACAAACAAAATTAGTAGCATACTTATCAATAACATTCAAGGTATGCCTTCTTAAATCAATTTACAATGTTTCTTTACATTTCTTACCTTGTAGCACTTGTGGGGAATTATCAGTGTTCAACTTACCTCTTTCTCACAAGTAAAATCTTCTATTAATGGTAGAGTGATGTAATTAGAAGTCTATCAATGGATCTTTAAATCCTATAACAAATAATCACTACTGAACAAATATGAGTTATGGTTAATTAAAACATAATCATTCCTCACTTTACATGGGTATTTTCTTACTTTTCATTTTCTTTTCTCACTTAAGAACTCTTCAATTTTACCTTATATGTATTTCGCTCACCAAAAGTGGGTCATAATGTAGACTTTTATCACTCAAGGTCTCTTTTCTCTCAGTCTTTTCACATGATTTTTCCTCATTTCCTATATCCCCCTCACAAGTATTATGAATATTCCATTCAGCACAATACATCTCAATAGGAGAACATGACATTTCAATCTCATCTAACTCCATAGATTCAAGGAAAAAAAATTCTCATTATCAACTTTTTCCAGTTCACAAAATTCACTATCACAAATCTCTTTTTCGTTAGAGTAAGAGTCAACAAAAGGTACAAAGTCATACTTACTTTCTTCTCTAGTTGGATATTTAAAAGGACATTGAAAACCCTTATGATCTTTTGAACTATACCAATAACATTGCACAAAAGGTGATAGCTTAATCGTATTCTCTCTATTTGGATATTTAATTGGACATCGAAAACCCTCATGATCTTTTGAACTATACCAATAATATTTCACAACAGGTGAGAGATCAATTGTACTCCTCTTTCATTTGACCATCTCTTCTTGAAGTACTCGTCAACTAATCGGTTAACTTGAACATAACGTCAATATTTCGTTTTGATCTCTCTATAGTAATGAGAAGGAATGAAACGCTTTTGCATCATTAGCTTCAACTCGTCCCATGTTTAAATTTCCCTTTCGTAGTTTCTTTGACGATTAATTCCAAGTTGAATCCACCAACTCAACACATAATCTTAAAATTCAAGGGTCACCAATGAGACTTTTCCCTGTTCCAGGCATTTATAGTAATAGAACATAATTTCAATTTTTGATTCCCATTCACAATATGCTTTGAGATCATTCTTTGCACAAAATTATGGAATTGAGAACTTTGGTTTAGCCAAAAAAAGGTTGTCCACGATCATATTAATGAAATTCCCATCATTTGTGTGAGGTGCACATCTAACATTATTTGCACGAAGATGAGGCTAGTCAACCTTATCTCCTCAATTATGATTCCGACGATCAATTTTGGTACTTAGACGTTCCAAATTTTTGTTGATCGTGTCTAGAATAGTTTCTCATTTCTGATCTCGAACCTCTGAATCCATTTTCAACTTTTTGCTCATAGTATTGCGAATCATTATGAAAGCCTGAAAAGACACAACACTTAATAAAAAAATAAACAAACCTCACTATTATGCACTCAGAAATAAAAATAAAATTCTCAATGAGGTAATAATTAATCTTGTGAAGCTTTTAAAAGTGTTTAGATCAACTAATCAGAATGTATTAGAATTATACTAGCAAAGCAAGCCTAGTAGCACTAGGAGTCCAAAATCGGCTAGACACTAAAGAATTATGTTGCGTGGAGGAAGGAATGTGCATCGTGCTTTAACCTACTAACATAAGAAACAATTGTGTAGAATGCGTAAAAGAACAATAAAAACCAAAAACAAATGAAAACTTAAGGTTAAGAGTAAATGAAAATCCTTGAAACCCTAAAACTCAAAAAATTGCGAAGCAACTTGACAAACTTCGTTCAACTGATTTCCAAAATTACAAAATTTAAATTGAAGCCTCTTCAAATAATGTATATCTAATCTAGAAAGTTTCGGCACAAAATTCAACCCACATAATATTTTTTAATTTTTTTCTTTTTTTCATATTTTTTTATTTTTGCACTTTTTCGATCACTTTTTTTTGTGGGAAATATTGTTTTAATATTCTAAAAAGTGCCAAGAATCAATATGTAAAATTTCAAAGTTCAAATGTTTACCAATTGAAAAAAAAAATTTCTTGAGAACTTTTTAGGTAAAAAAATTTATTTTAAGACTGTTTGCTGGAAATCAGTTTATAAGAACATAAAAATACCTAAAATGCCCAAGAAACTGATATTGAATTATACGAATGAATAGATGATAGCGGAAGAGGATCGTAAGTTTTTCCAAGTCGCGAATTTAACTTAGGGCTCTAGACGTTCGGAAAGAAACTTGGATTTTAACACAACCTGAAACACAAACGAATCCAAGATAGATAAAAAATTAAAGATAATTAAGGTAAAAAACAATTGAATAAATCAAAGATTAAAATAATAAAGGAGAAAATAAAGAAGATAAATGGAAAAAAATGAAAATGATGTGTAAAGTCCTAAAGAGCATTGAAAACAAAAAGAATCCACAACCCCTTTTATGCAATTCGAATTTTCCCTCCAAGAAAGAAAACTTAGCAATAAAAGTTTGAAGATGATCCCCTATAATCTGAAAAGATTGTTAAAACTCTTTTAAAAAAAAACTCAAAAAAATTTCTTGAAAATAAAAACTCAAAGAGAATTTATTAACTCAAACGAAAAGTTTAATAATAATGAATTTTTGTGTACAAAATAAAAGCCTTTGTATAGGCTAGCTAAATAAATATAAATAAAACTCTTAAGTATACTAGAACTCTAATTAGCCTAAACAAGAAGTAGTTTTAAACTAACATTCTTGTTGAAATAAAACTCCTAAAAAACTTAAAATACTTAATAATTATAAAAAATTAGGAATAAAAATAATAAAATAATAAGATCTGATAAATACAATACTGAGCTCATATATAATAAAAATTAAGCCTAAAAACAAAATCTAATATGATTTAAACTCGAATTAAAAGCCCAAAACTCATAATTTCCATAATAATCCATTCAGAAATTCTGCTCATGCAGTCTTCACTAAAACAGTCATAACTTGAGTTCCCAAACTTGAAATCAAATGATTCAAAGTGCGTTTGAAGCTAAGAGAATGATATTCGAATGCTATGAGACATCTTAATCCAAAATGTTCAGATCCCATCCAAAAATTTGTTGCAAGTTGAATAATATTTTCATCTTGAAAATTGATAGATTTGTAATGGCCCAAATTCAAAATTATCGGAATAGTAGTTTCGTAACCACAAATCCGATTTAAAGATAAATTTATTTTAATATTTTTGCATGAATATTGATATGATAGGAAAAATCGTATGAAAATATCGATAGAAAAATATTACTGATTAAGTGGTTAGTTAGAAAAAAGAAATTATTGAAGGAATTAGGTAAAAATAAGATATTGAGACTTCGATCTCGTAAAACCGAGTCAAAAATATTTTTATAAATATTTATGAAGTGTTAGTAATATGGTATTAAAATTTCGTTAGAAAATATTAATGTTTGGGTAGTCAATTAAGTGAAAAGGACTAAATTGAAAAAAATGTAAAAGTTACTAGAGGGATTAAATAGTTCAATTGTGAAATGAGGAGGGACATAAATTGAAAATAACCCCAAAATGAGATATTTGGGCGGCATACGCTGAGAAAAATCAGGAGAATTGAAGAAATAGGGTAAAATTGGAATATTACAAAATTTGCTTTAAAAGTTAGGACTAAAGTGGATTATCTAGATTTCTCTTTAATTTTCTGCACTCTCATCAGCAAAAACGTCCTAAGGGTTTCTTCAAGCTGGTTTTTCATAATTTGCACCAAGTGAGTTAATTCTTGCCTTTTTCTTGTAATTTTTGCGTTTCTAAGACTTTTACAACTAGGTCCTATTACTTAATTCATTAGTTTTGATTTTATGAATGATATTGAAAGTTGATATGAATATGTGCTGGAAGTTTATGAGGAAATAGGATGAAATTTATGCTTTAATTTGTTTATGAGATGATTTTATTAGGTAATTCCAATAGAAATTGATTTATAGGACCTAATTGTGAAAAAATTTGGAATTAAAGTTTAGTGCTGAATTCTGATTTCCAAAGGTTATAAGGTAGTTTAAAGTGATATAATAAGTGTTGATTGAGAAAAATCAGCTCAATTGAGAGGTTAATTGAGCAGGGATGAAATTATCATTGTTGAAAGTTTAGGGGAAAAATGGTAATTAACACCATGCACTAAAACAGTTTTGGACAGCAGCAGTACTCTAACTTTGAAAAATCACCAAAAATTGTAGAGATCGATTAGAGGATGAATAAAATATGAAATTAAAGCTTATTGAGTCTAGTTTCTTATAAAAGAAATGGTGTAAAGCAATGGAATTATAAATCATGAGATATAATAGATTTTGTGAGACAAGGTCAGAATGAATTCGGGTTCTCCTGTTCTGACTTTGGAAAAATAATTAAAAATTGTACAAAAATGATTATGAGTTATAATTTATATGCTTAGAATCCTTAATGAGTCTATTTCCTGAGGAAATAAAGGGAAGCATCATCCTAATTCTGTACAGTGAGATAATAATTTTTAGTGAAGAGGAGTCAGAACTGTCATACAGTGAAACAGGGGAAACTTTAAGAATAAACTGTACTTATTGGCTAAACTAAAAATTATGAAATTTTTATGGTAATAATATATGTGAGTCTAGTTTCAGGGAAAATTAACGGATCCTAATTTGGAGTTCTGTAGCTCAAGATATAAATAATTTAGTGACTGTGACTCAGTGAGGCAGCTTTGGAATGCACTATAAATAATAATGGAATTGTAGAGAAAGTTACATATGA